>NC_056733.1:1120118406-1120128406 GCF_019279795.1 Protopterus annectens | reverse complement strand
GCGCTTTCGTTAAAGTGTGTTCAATATATATATATATATATATATATATATATATATATATATATATATGTATAAATACGGGTCTACTTGAGTAGACCGAAAATCTATTTAATTGAATCTTACTTTACCAAAGCAACAGCACTGAAATGTTGGTTAAACCAGTGTTGTCATCATCAGATTTCTAATCCGGAGAAGGACGCAGTTGACCTGCAGCCCTTCCCCCCGCAACTAAAAATACCAACTCTGGGATCGCACTACAGTGGGGAAACAAAGTGAGGTTTGTCCGGATGAAAGTAACTACTGCTTTTGCATTTGCTTAGTTTAAACGGTCACTATCTGGCTTTCCAGGGCTAGTGTGCGTTTGTGTGAAGCAAGATGGGCTAATTAAGTACACATTTGTAGTATGCACAGGCAAAGCAGGAAGGGCTAATTAAGTACACATTTGTAGTATGCACAGGCAAAGCAGGAATTACTGGTAGGGCTGCTTCTGACAGAAAACGAGTTGCTGTTATTTGCTCATTATTCTGGATTTGTAAGACTAATATGATTTGTGTGAACAAGTCAGAATATTTTAATGTTTGGTAATTGTATGGAACAAAGGTAAAAAACTTACGTGGCCATCCTCTTTTATCACAAACAATGTGTGAACTGTAGTCAGAAGTGGCTATAACTGCTTGGTGGTGGACGGGGTATTGTTTAGATGAAAGTAAATGACCCTGTTTTCATTTGTTTACTTTACACAGCCACATTTTAACTAATAAGATATACAGTACATCAAAGAACATCCAGATCTTCAGAGCTTCTGGGGGCCTGACATCTTCAACACCCAAAGGCTGTATAGGTAGATTTTGACATAGGTCTCTGCCCTGAACCCGCCAAGTCTAAAACCATCCCTGCTACGACGTGTGAACAGAAGGTCACTGTATCTTGTGTGCGGGGCTGGGGACAATGTCATTATTTCTTTAAATTTCCTCCCAAATCACAGAGGTGTGCACAGGTCAACACAGTTTATCTTTTGAAGGGAACAATGTGGTAATTATTTCCTTAACTTTCCTCACAACCTTTAGAGATGTACACAAAGGGTAAGTATAGGTTGTATAGGAGAAGTGTGCTCTCTAGGAGCAACAAACTGAACCATTAATGTGATCATTGCTTTTTCACTTTCTTCACAAACAGATGTGTATACAGGTGGCTATCTTTTGGGGGGTAAGAAGCCATGCTATTAATATATGTCTGACAGCAACAGGTTAAAATATTTTATGCTGTATTTGCCTTTTTAGTTTTGTCCCAATCTGACATCAGAGGGATAAATAGATCATGACTGCCTTTAGGGGGGTAGTGATGAGAAGCCATGCTATAGATACATATTTTTATTTATTTAATATTTGTTTACCAGGTGGGTAAGCTGGTCCATGGACACCTTTCACCTATGACCTGGGCTCAGAGACCGTTAACAGAACAGCACATCAGCACAATTAATTAATTAATTACACAGTGTAGTGAGAAACAGAAAATATAAAAGTTAGTATACATTAAACAGTATAGTTCTGTATAAGTAAACATCAAGTAATTCTATATACAAGTATATGCACGGTATAAGGAATTGTGGAGCATCAGTTATTGGTTGACATAATATGCTATTAAGAAGTTAGAATGCTATTCTATACACTATGTACAAGAATCCTTGAATGCCAACTGTTTGTTCCAATCTCATTTTACACAAAACAGACTGATATGTCATCGTGTGTAACATCTTAAAGCATTTTTAACCAGTCTGTAAAGCATTTGTCATTGACTTCATTGCTGAGGTGATTATGTAATGTTTTAAACTCTCGCAATTAACTGAGGGATTTGGTTTCTGGTGGTAAGTGGCTCTAGGTAGCTGGCCCTGATTGGGAGAATGTATGACAACAGTAACTTGAAATATGTGGCCATGGCCAGTTTTCATGTATCCTAGCAAACATTTGTCTTTTCAGTTAGCTGTGAACTGTGATTGTGTCGTCTTTGAGCACTAAGCATTGAATACAACTTATTTCTTTCTAAAAATAAAAAAAAAACAAGACTGAAGTTCTTTTCCTACTCATGATTGTTGTTCAGGCCATCTCTGAATCAAAAAGATAAAAAAAACCTCTAAAATGCACCTCAAAGCAGCTATAACCATATGGCTCCTGCCTCCACAGTTGTTAAAATGCTGTCTCTTATACATTAAGGTGTATTGAAAGGATACAAAAGATCAAAGTTGAAGAGTAAGACTGAATTTCTTCCTCTAATCAGAATTTTAATTCATGATATCATTGCATGAAACGGTTGCTTAAAAAACTCTAAAATACACCTCACATCATCCAGAACTCCCCTGTCCTCTAGGGGCCTAGTGATCCCCCGACATAGGACCCCAGATCTACAGCTTAATGCTATTATTTCCTCCACAGTTATCAGAGTGCAGTCTTGGTTAATTAGGATGTGTTGAATGAATGCAGGAAACAACTGCAGAGTAAGACAAATTGTGAGAAAAGGAAGAAAAAAGTAATCTGGCTGGTGTGGGTAGGCCAGGAAAGGAGAATCCAGGGGCACCAGGTGATGTGCATGGGGGGGGGGGTGAAGTACTGAACAGAGGGGAGGGGCACCATGGGGCCCTTCATTTAGGGTACCATTTCAACCAAGGGCACCATTTCAACCACTGTCAGCACTGTCCTCTTATATACCCAAATTTCAAATAATTTTTACTCTGATATTATTGTCATTATTCTACTATTCCTGATATTTTGATACCTCCAATAAAATCAGCTGAAAGCTGAATTCATTCATCTTTCCATCTGATTTCTCAAAAACAGTCTACTTCATAGGTTCATAGGATCATAGGAGGTTACTAGGCTACCAACCCGGAGGTCATTTCAAGTCTAGTCGTTTCATCCCAATGTAATACTATAGATACTCTAGTCAATACCCAGTTCTAGTCAATACCCATTCTTAACTCCATTAAAACCAAACTTGTGATCTTTGGAGCAAAACAAAAAGTCAGATTAATCCACCATAATTGGAATCTCAAAGAACATAAAATACTCTACTAGTTATCCTCCATAAATCACATCATCCTTCATATATCCGGGAATCTGGCTAGACCAGTAACATCACATTAGGCAAACTATGGATAACATTTCTTGGATATGGCCTTCCTCTAGTGATTTGTGTTTAATGTCTTTTATTCCCCTCAATGACTCAATAGTAAACTGTCTACACAGTTCTGAGTCTGGGGTTCAATCTTTATCTTTGGTCACTGTCTGCCTGGAGTTTTTCATGTTCTTCCTGAGTCAGTCTGATTTTCTCTAGGTATTCCATTTTCTGTCCACCCCCCACAATTTGCTTTCCTCTTGATTGGTTACACTAACCCTAAATTCCAAAGGAAGTTACTGTCAGTGCAGTGCACCAAAGGGAGACTTCAATAAACTAATGGCGGATGTGATTCCAAGGAGATCCTGAAGACAAGTGCATATGCTAATGAATATGGCATATGATAAATTGTAGGTTCCACTCAGTTGTGCCCAATTCCAAAACACTACATGTGCATCTAATAACAATAAAAAGTGACAACGTGGTATTGGTACTAAACACCCTTAGATTAGGACAAATGTTTTGGCAAAGGTCACATTTGCTTATAGCAAATACTTTTAATCTGTACAGTATTGAAATATGTTACTGAGGATTCCCTAGGAACATTTGCAAATATGAATTATGCTCAAAATGTACTATAGAAGGCCAGAGTTCTACAGGTGATGTTAGAGGATGATCTGCAAATGCGTCCATATAGCAAAAGACAACTAACATTTTGTCAGGCTGAGCTACAGTTAAGTGACAACTTTGTTACCAATATTATAAATGACAAGAAACTATCTTAAGTTGCAACATTTACTTATATACTGTTGATAATCAATTTCTTGTTACTGTATTAAAGCCAACAACCTGTAATGTTGTTTACTATTGCTGCAACTTTGTATCTCTATTTATCATGTACATGATGTGGAGCTTTTCTCCCCGGGTATCCACTGAAAAAGGACCTGCGTCCAGTCAGAATTTCCTGGTAAACAAATGTAAATAATAATAATAATAATAATAATAATAATAAATAAGTTCTATGTTCAAGGAATGATAGATACAGATTAGAGAGCTGGTGCAGGCTGTGTGTAAGAAGTGTTCACCCCACATGTCCTCATGTAGCCTGTGGGGTAACCCATTCCCAACAAAGACAAAGGTGTGTCTGAACCTAGGTCCTCTGGAGCACATGGCAGACACTGCAGAGGTAGCCCAGATAGCTGCTCATCACATGCTAGGACAGTTCCTGCAGTCATGTGCAGCAAGGTGGAGGAGAGTTCATCCATCTCTCATCAATCCCACTTTAGGCTACCTTGGAATGGTTTTATGTCATAAATAATTTGTCCTTGGTCCTATTGATTGCATCCATGTACCAATCAAAGTCCCTTCTGGAGAGGGTGCAGAATGGTACTGCAACAGAAAGGGGTTGCCATCAGTCAGTTGTCAAGTAGTATGCTTGGCAGGTGGCCTCATCATTAACCTGATGACAACACACTCTGGTAGTGTGCGTGATGCAGCTACATGGAGGGACAATACCCTTAGCATATTGTTCCAGTAGGGTGAGCTCTCAGAGGGGCTACTAATAGATGAGTATACCTGTAGAAGACAAAATTATTCTATTCTTCCATACCATGCCATGATACAACCACGCTGATGTTCTGTACATTTATACAAACAGGTGACTGTGTTTATCCACTGGGGATGGACTCATGCCACCATTCAGAGCTCCATCCATGCCTACTGAGAATGCATTTTCAACATAACATAGACTGTGACATTGAGGACCCTTAAGCTATTGTTTGTCATGCTGCCATCATGATTCAGATGCTTAGACACATCCAGGGCACACTAAAGTATGCACCACATATGTTTGCATAAATGGTCACTATGTGTGCCATGTTGCACAATCTGATCACAGCCAAAGATTGTGGCTTACCAGCCCTAAGTGTTGGTGATCTATCCCAAGAGCTACACATGTCTGAAGAGGCAGTATCACATGCTTCAGAAGTTGATCAGGAGGACACAAGAGACAGAACATCCAGGCGTGGTTGATGAAGACTGTGGCTGTGTATGTTGGCTCAGGCAACATGGCAAGGTCTGGCTCAAAACTTTGAGTCATAACATGCCAGACCCACATATGTATGTAGAGCAACAGGGAATATGTTCCTATTGCTGATGGTATGCCAACACAACATGTGACAGTCACAGAAATCCATCTGTCACATGTACATGAGGAACATTATACAAACCATACTTCTTCTTTTGGCTGCTCCCATTAGGGGTCGCCTAAGTGGATCATCTGTTTCCATTTCTTTCTGTCCTCTGCATCTTGCTCTGTCACACCAACCACCTGCATGTCCTCTCTCACCACATCCATAAACCTTATCTTAAGCCTTCCTCTTTTCCTGTTACCTGGCAGCTTCATCCTTAGCATCTTTTTCCCAATATACTCTGCATCCCTCCTCAGCACGTGTCCAAACCAACGTAATCTTGCTTCTCTGGCTTTGTCTCCAAACCTTCCAACCTGGGCTGACCCTCTAATATACTTATTCCTTAAGCCTGTCCACCCTCGTAACACCCAGTGCAAATCTTAACATCTTTAACTCTGCCACATCCAGCTATGACTCCTGCCTTTTTGTCAATGCCACTGTCTCCAACCCATATAACATAGCTGGTCTCACTACCCTCTTGTAGACCTTCCCTTTCACACTTACTGGTACTCATCTGTCACAAATCACTCCTGACACTCTTTTCCACCCTTTCCATCCTGCCTGTACTCTCTTCTTCACCTCTCTTCCACATTCACCATATACAAACCATGTAAGCATCTAAATTAAGTTTCACTGCAGCAAATACATGCCATCTGGTAAACAATAGAAATAAATCTGGGGATATGTGTAGGAAACTACACAACTGTTACACAAGGAGGAATGCAGTGCAAGTACAGCAACTATTCTGAATATACTTGTATGTGCTTGCACTGCATGTGGCCAGTGTAAGAAATCTGCCATAATATATTCACTGCATACATGGATTGTAGTGTGTGCATGTAGCACCATTGTGTGTAGGCAGTTCGTTATTGGAATGAGGACATGGTGGAAGCAGCAAACCACAACAAGTGGATAAGACTAGCAGAAATGAAGTGTATTACAAATACATAAATCACTTGACTCACCGCCAGCAGATGTGCCTGAATTCCTGCCATACATCACGCTGCACACTATGCGAAGGCATCATCTGAGATGTGCAGATATCATGCTGCGCATGTGCCATATAGGGTACACCAATGACATGGGATGAGCATAGTATCCCAGTGAGGAATTCCATGTCCCCTTAAGCCAGACTAAAATTCACTGTCCCTGATTCACCTAAACACCAGTTAATGGTAGACTCATGAAGAGAATTGCAGTGTTGAAAATTAATGCAAACTCAAACTCAGGAAAAACACATAAGCTAGGATTACCAGGGTACTTTGCGGGTTGAGAAATGTAAGGAAGTTCATATGGATCCTGTATGCATGTTGTAACATATGTTAATGGGATTGTTAACTACATAGGCATGTGCTATTAGATTGTGAAATACATGTATTATGTTGATGTGAAGTGTACACATAGCCAGTATCTACAGAAATACATACCATGGAAAACAGATATACACTGTGCTATTTATACCTGTGCAATCAATAATGTCAGCCAATAAGAACATAGTTATCAATGCTGATTTACATATTATCCAATGACAATATGACTGTATGCAATATAAAGAGAAATGCAATTGCAGCAGTGTTAAACACTGCAGTCATAAAATCACTTATACCACAATATCTGTGCCTTATATTGCAATTACAGTTCATCACGAGAAATCAAACCTGTAAATGAATGTATCTGATATTTAAAATACAGTGACAGGCTGTGAATCAAATAATTCAAACCCTGTATCCCTATAGCATTAGCTGTGTCAAAGACTACTAACGTGCACAATGTTTCATGGTAGCACAACAGTCATCATTGCCTCAGGTACAGGATGGCACACAAACACACACTGGGATACCAGCCATGGTAACACTAACATAGATGATGTCACCCAAGCTGATGGCTCACACCACAATCTTGACTGCCCGTGCTACAGGAGGAAACCTCATACCCAAAGTGTTGTACCACTGATCTGGTGGTGGTGCCCAGTGTAAGGAGCACACAGTAGGGGTCTGTGCAGAGGCATGTGATGTGATGTATCATTTGGGGTCTGAGCATGGTGGCTCACAACAGCTGTATGTGCACATTAAAGCACAGGCACTATGAATGAATGAGTGCCATGGGTAGGGTGCACAATAGGAGGCCTCTCTCAGCCACACATAGTGATCATATGGGATATGGCATATGTGGCCAAGGTACTATAACAGCACTCCTCAAGGACAGGTAAGGCAAGCTGCTCTACAAAATATGTAACTGATACCACACTGTCTCAATGTTCAGCTAGTGCTGCCATTTTCACTCCATCCCTGCACATCCTGACACAAGGATGTCATCAGTTTCTTGAGTATGGCTGGTGAGTTGCAAAAGCAAGTGCTTGCAGCTCCGTGCAATGGCAGTGCTTTTACTGGTCACATTTCTGTAACAGCAGGTGTACACTTTCATACACACACCCATGCATAGCCACCACTACCAGCATCATAGCCGGAGTCACTGTTCTTTCTGTTGGAAGAAATATTTTGGGCTTCAAGACTGTCATGATTGGAGATGGACAAAGTAAACTCCAGATCAGTGTCCTGTGTGTCATTGGCTCTGCTGCGT
Source organism: Protopterus annectens (assembly GCF_019279795.1). NCBI lineage: Eukaryota > Metazoa > Chordata > Ceratodontiformes > Protopteridae > Protopterus > Protopterus annectens. Next base: position 1,120,120,529 of record NC_056733.1, on the reverse strand, counting down.
CTTTGTACCACATCACATCCTGTGTCAGGATTATTTGGCAAGTCTGGGAAAGACATATCAATTAGATGAGCTGCAAGCAGAGAGACAAAAAGGCAGTCACACATTACATGTGTATAAGATATTTGTCACTATACCTCATGCAAGATACAACAGTCTACTCCACAGCAGTATAATCCCTTATATACCTGTCTGTCTTGTTAGTGGCTATCCAGTGTGTAATGGACCTGTTACACAGGACATGTGAGCAAGTTGGCAGCACAGGAATGATCGAGGTATAATGATATGACATATAGGGACACACTTACATGGCATGTCATAATTGAAGCTGACAACATGACTCCTAATGGTGTGGTGTGATGTGGAGGATGTAACACAGAACTGCTGTTAATGTGTGTTACATATGACCACATTCATATATTGTTACTTAACTGACTAAACTCCAAATATTCTCCACCATTGAACAGCAAGGTAATGCAAATATACCCGGTTGTCTTGGCTGTGACTGTGTAGTGTAATGGTCCTGTAACACAGCACATGTGAGCTGGAAGGCAACACAGGAATGACAGGGGTACAATGATATGACAGCTAGGGGAACACTTACTTGGCATTTCATCATTGGAGGAGACAGCATGACTCCTGATGGTGTGATGTACTGTGGAAGACATAACATGAAACTACTGTTAATGTGTGTGACAAATTGGGGTCTAGGCAGAACAACAATCAATTCCACAACAAGGTAGAAAATTGTATCCCCCTCATGGGGAGCAGCAGCTGACACAGTTTCTCATATGAAGGACCATATCAATGCACAAACGATGACTCTCTCTTGGAGTTCTGTTATGGCTGCCTATAGCATTGACCATGGTGGCAATGTCATTCCACACCCAGTTCCTCAAGACCATATCACCTGTCCTTCTCAGCAGATTTCTGCTATGTTCCCATAGGGCATTGATTATAAACTCATTCTCAAGTGAGGAGAATTTCTCCTTTCTGGAATGACCTGGACTTATCTACAGCACACAAAAGTGTATTTGTCAAGAATATGAACATTTGTGGTACACCTATGCAGTGCTTGCTAGTAGGATAATATAAAATATGCATACACAGGATATGCATTGCTATGTCACTTCATAGTAACATACACAGGATATGCATTGCTATGTCACTTCATGGTAACATACACAGGATATGCATTGCTATATCACTTCATGGTAACATACACAGGATATATATTGCTATGTCACTTCATGGTAACATACACAGGATATGCATTGCTATGTCACTTCATGGTAACATACACAGGATATGAATTGCTATGTCACTTCATGGTAACATACACAGGATATGCATTGCTATGTCACTTCATAGTAACATACACAGGATATGCATTGCTATGTCACTTCATGGTAACATACACAGGATATGCATTGCTATGTCACTTCATGGTAACATACACAGGATATGCATTGCTATGTCATTTCATGGTAACATAGCTCATGTGCTGTACTATAAGGAACAGGTAGTGTTAAAGTAGAGCTGTAATTGCTATGTATCAGTACTGGAAAAACACATGGCATTATAAATACCTTGCAAAGACTGACACACATGTAAAATTAACAGCTGTACATGAGTAACACTAGCATACAAATAGTAAATGTGGGTGTCAAACACCAGTCAGTGAAACCCTACACGCTACAAGTCTTTCACTTAAAGCACTTCACCAGCTTCTGTGTAATGCTGCATATATATTATGAGGAATGTATACAGACCTTTATCTGTGTTAGTGATGTGTGAATCAGATTAGACAATCAATTGTCTCCTGGAGTAAATATAGTAAAACCTGTTGCAGGCAGTACACATTCAAGGTATGATTAAAACGTAACAAAATATTATGCACACAGACAAATGATGCACCAATGTTTATCACATATTTGCTGTTGTTGTGAAGAAGTATTGTGATTTGTGTATCATTTGCACACAAATGTGAAATGTGCCTTATGTGTTGCTAAACACCCTTTTTACATAGAGTGACCATCTATTACAGCATATGTACCAGTGTGTAGCTGCTTGCAGTCACCGCTTTGTTCATGTGATGTGTTAAAATACATATTGTCACATGGATG